>NC_057798.1:116411088-116448811 GCF_018294505.1 Triticum aestivum | reverse complement strand
AAAATGGGACTCCACGGGATATTGTTCATCTCCACCGTCGACCTCCTCCAGCCTCCACGGGCTACCGTCGACCTCCTCCAGCCTCCACGGGCTCCTGTTCATCCAGCCTCCACCGCACGCTACTCCACCGGCTACTGTTCAACCACCCCTCCACGGGCACCCCTCCACCGTCTACTGTTCATCCAGTCCTCCACACCATGGGGTCCTGTTCAACCACCCCTCCACGGCCACCCCTCCACTGTCTACTGTTCATCCAGCACTCCACACCACAGGTTCCTGTCCATCCAGAGGCAACGCGACCGCTCACTGTTCATCCACCCCCCCCCGCAACGCTCACTGTTCATCCAATCAATCGGCTTCAGTTAGCAGCAGTAGCGAAGGAATCGCTCCATCGGGTTCAGTTAACAGCCATTGATCGATCGCTCGGGTTCAGTAACGCGTAGCCTGCAGTGCAATCGCTCGGGTTCAGTTAGAGACCAACGCCTCGCTCGGCTTCAGTTAGAGCCAACGCCTCGCACACACGCGCGTACGTACGAGAGAAACACGCATCACTCCACCCCCGACCTCCCACCGTAACCGGCAACTCCCCGAAATTTTCCTCCCCCTCGCTTCTACCACGGTTTTTTCCGTCATGGACGGCCCAAAGAATGTCATGCAGCTGCGTCTCCGGCCCGCCCAAGACGAAAAGCCCATTTTCTGTCATGATTTTTTGTCATAGAAGTAGGAGCCTACCACATCTATGATGATACCGGGTTTTGTCACAATTATCATCATAGAAGTGTCATATGTATGATAGAAATTTTTTTCGTTCGGCACAAAATGTCACTGATGTGTCTTTTTTTTGTAGTGATATCATCGATATTTAAAGTTAGTCGGCCTTCAATGTAAACCAGTTCTCCCCACTCCTCTCCCAAAGCCGCCGCACACCACCACACCTACACCATCGGCCATCGCGATAAGAAAGAAGTTCAACATCGAGAAGTCTCGTTCTCCAAATGCAAAGCCGAGGCGGAGGATTGCCACCGAGAGCGCTAATACGTCTCTGACGTATCTATAATTTATGAAGTATTCATGACATGTTTATAATATTTTTACATGATTTTGGTATGATTTGATTAAAACTAACCCAAACTGACGTTGTTTTTAGCAGAACTACCGTAGTGTTGTTTTTGTGCAGAAATAAAAGTTCTCAGAACGCACTGAAAATCAACGGAGAAATATTTTTGGGAAATATAAAAAATATTAGAACGAAAAGCTATCAGAGGGGAGTCCCGAGGCCACCACAAGGGTGGAGGGCGCCCCCCTAGGGCACGGCCCCCTATCTTGTGGACTCCCCGTGGGCCCCCTTGACTTGTCCCCGATGCCAAACACTTCTATAAATTGAGGAAACTCTAGAACGAAACCTAGATCGGGAGTTCCGCCGCCGTAAGCCTGTGTAGCCATGAGAAATCAATATAGACCCTATCTGGCACCCTGCTGGAGAGGGCCATCATCACCGGAGGCCATGGGGGAGGATCTCAGAGGGGCCATCATCGCCATTAAGGCCAAGGACCAGAGGGAGAACCTCTCCCCTTCTAGGGGGGAGGCCATGGAGGAGGAAGCACAAGGGGGAGAACCTCTCCTCCTCTCTCTCGGTGGTGCCGGAGTGCCATCGGGAGGGGAATCATCGTCACGGTGATCATCTTCATTAACATCACCATCATCATCACCATCATCATCTCTTTTATGCTGTCCACTCTTCCGCACCCCGTTATAATCACCTACTTGAATATGATGCTTTATGCCACATATTATGATCCAATGATGTGTTGACATCCTATGATGTTTTGAGTAGATTTCCTCTGTCTTTGGGTTGATTGATGATCTAGATTGGTTTGAGTTGTATGTTTTTATTTTGGTGCTGTCCTATGGTGCCTTTTGTGTCGCGCACACGTGAGGGATTCCCGCTGTAGGGTGTTGCAATACGTTTTCATGATTCACTTATAGTGGGTTTCTTGAGTGATGGAAGCATAAGCCCGAGTAAGGGGGTTGTTGCGTATGGGATAAAGGGGACTTGATACTTTAATGCTATGGTTGGGTTTTACCTTAATGATCGTTAGTAGTTGCAGATGCTTGCTAGAGTTCCAATCATAAGTGCATATTATCCAAGAAGAGAAAGTATGTTAGCTTATGCCTCTCCCTCATATGCAATTGCAATAATGATTACCGATCTTTTTACTAATTGCCTGAGACAGTTTCGCACACCCATCCATCATTATTCCACATTCGCTATTTATAATATTTAGTAATTTATTCTAACTTTATATTAACATCACCTACTTTTATATTTTAGTTCTCCAATTTAATGCAAAGCTATCCTCTTTATACCCACAACGTAGTTTTATTTCTCGTTTCTAGTTGGAAGCAAACTTTCGGTGTACGTAAAGTCATATCAGTGGCAGATAGGACTTGAGAGAATATTGATCTTACCTTTAGCTCCTTGTGGGTTCAACACTCCATACTTATCACTTCCACCTTTGGAAATTGCTATGATGATTCCTTGCACTTGGGGATTATCAAGCTTCTCGAGCCATTGCCGGGGAGCAATAGCGTGGGTTTGATATTTTCGTGTATGCTTATTTGCTTTCGTCACTAAGTAGATTTTGTTTTGCCTTCTGTTTCTATGTAGTTGTGGGTGAAACAAACAAAAAAATCCAAAAAAATGATTGCCTCTTATGCATAAAAACTTTTTCAAAAAGAGAAGTGATTGGAAGGTTATGCGTTGGAGAAGTGAGGGTCGACCTTGAACACTTGCGTTCATGCTCATGGAAACCATGTAGAATTTTTCATGGAAGTTCCTCAAAAATAATTATCCCCTTGTATATATCCATTGTATTATAAAAATAATGTGCCAAGATTTGGTTTTAGGATGTCTATATTGCTTGTTTGCTATGTTCGGTGCAAAAATAGAAACTTTGGTTGTAGCACTTGAATTTACATTTTTTTACTAGAATGTGAGACGCTTTTGAAACTTTTTGCACAGTACTTCTATACAATTTGTTTATATTGTCCTAATTTTTTTGAATTTTTGGAGTTACAGAAGTATACGAAGTTTCTAGATTACTACAGATTGTCCTGTTTTTGACAGATTTTGTTTTCGATGTGTTGTTTGCTTATTTTGATGAATCTATGGATAGTATCGAGGGGTATGAACCATGGTGAAGTTGGAATGCAGTAGATATAATGCTAATATGAAATTCGAATGAGTTTACAACAGTACCTAAAGGTAGTGATTTACTTTATTATACTAACAGATCTCACAAAGTTTTTTGTTAAGTTTTGTGTGGATGAAGTGTTCGAAGAATGAGGAGTTACCGATATGAGAAGAATAAGGAGAGGCAAGAGTTCAAGCTTGGGGATGCCCAAGGCACCCCAAGTAAATATTTCAAGGATATGCAAGCATCTAAGCTTGGGGATGCCCCGGTTGGCATCTCATCTTTCTTCATCAACAATTATCGGTATGCCTTGGTTTTTGTTTTGTTCACTTGATTTGTGTCCTTTGTGTTTTTCTTTTTTTATGAATCATGCTAGTATGAGATAGCCCTTCATTCATTTATAGAATGCTTCATGTGCTTCACTTAAATCTTTTCAGTATGGCTTTATAGAATGCTCTTTGTGCTTCACTTAAATCTTTTGAGTATGGTTTTATAGAATGCTTTGTGTGCTTCACTTACATATTTTGATCTTGGATATTGGTTAATCTATATTAATTGTAGAATGCTCCATGAACTTCACTTAAATATTTTGGAGTATGAATAAGACTATCATCGAAATTGGGCTTGGAAGAGTATCATTATGATAACATGCCTAGCTAAAAAGGCATTAGAGAAAAGCGCTTGTTGGGAGATAACTGATGACCCACAAGTTTAGGGGATCTATCGTAGTCCTTTCAATAAGTAGAGCGTCGAACCCAACGAGGAGCAGAAGGAAATGACAAGCGGTTTTCAGTAAGGTATTCTCTGTAAGCACTGAAATTATCGGTAACAGATAGTTTTGTGATAAAGTAATTTGTAACGGGTAACAAGCAATTAAAGTAAATAAGGTGCAGCAAGGTGGCCCAATCCTTTTTGTAGCAAAGGACAAGCCTGGACAAGTTTTTATATGGAGAAAAGCGCTCCCGAGGACACATGGGAATTATCGTCAAGCTAGTTTTCATCATGCTCATATGATTCGCGTTCGTTACTTTGATAATTTGATATGTGGGTGGACCGGTGCTTGGGTACTGCCCTTTCTTGGACAAGCATCCCACTTATGATTAACCCCTATTGCAAGCATCCGCAACTACAAAATAAGTATTAAGGTAGACCTAACCATAGCATGAAGCATGTGGATCCAAATCAGCCCCTTACGAAGCAACGCATAAACTAGGGTTTAAGCTTCTGTCACTCTAGCAACCCATCATCTACTTATTACTTCCCAATGCCTTCCTCTAGGCCCAAATAATGGTGAAGTGTCATGTAGTCGATGTTCACATGACACCACTAGAGAAGAGACATCATACATCTCATCAAAATATCGAACGAATACCAAATTCACATGACTACTTATAGCAAGACTTCTCCCATGTCCTCAAGAACAAACGTAACTACTCACAAATCATATTCATGTTCATAATTAGAGGGGTATTAATATGCATATAGGATCTAAACATATAATCTTCCACCGAATAAACCAACTAGCATCAACTACAAGGAGTAATCAACACTACTAGCAACCCACACATACCAATCTGAGGTTTTGGGACAAAGATCGGATACAAGAGATGAACTAGGGTTTGAGAGGAGATGCTGCTGGTGAAGATGTTGATGGAGATTGACCCCCTCCTGGTGAGAGGATCGATGGTGATAACGATGGTAATGATTTCCCCCTCTGTTACTTTCTTCGCCCAGTATTTTTTATTAATTCCAAAAATAACTTCTGTGAAGTTTCAGGACTTTTGGAGCTGTGCAGAATAGGTCTCTAATATTTTCTCCTTTTCCAGCCCAGAATCCCAGCTGCCGGCATTCTCCCTCTTCATGTAAACCTTGTAAAATAAGAGAGAATACGCATAAGTATTGTGACATAACGTGAAATAACATCCCATAATGCAATAAATATTGATATAAAAGCATGATGCAAAATGGACGTATCAACTCCCCAAAGCTTAGACCTCGCTTGTCCCCAAGCGGAAGCCGATATCGAAAAATATGTACACATGTTTAGAAATAGAGGTGTCAAAAATAAAATACGGACATGAGGGCATCATGATCATTCTTATAACATCAACACACACACACACACACACACACATATATATATATATATATATATTGTCATATGATTTCTTATGCGAAAGTAACAATCCATTCACAATGTCAAGTATGAATCAGAAACTTCATTGAGGACTAACAAACTATGATCTCGGTCATTGAGGCTATTGCAATTTATCATATCATCGGAAAGAGTCAATATAAGAGATTTTCGACAAGTCCACATACTCAACCATCATTTAGTCTTTCATAATTGTTAAAACTCACGCAATACTTATGGGTATGGAGTTTTAATCGGACACAGAGAAAGATAGGGGCTTATAATGTTGCCTCCCAACCTTTTACCTCAAGGGTAATGTCAACAATAATAGTTCATGCTAACTTACATCCAATTGGATATATATATCAGGATCTTTCCAACATAAGGTGCTTGCCAAAGGATAAAATGTAAAAAGGAAAGGTGAAGATCACCATGACTCTAGTAAAAGGTATAAGACAAAAAGTAAAAGATAGGCTCTTCGCAGAGGGAAGCAGAGGTTGTGATGTGCTTTTATGATTGGATGCATGAAATCTTAATGCAAAAGAACGTCACTTTATATTGCCACTTGTGATATGGACCTTTATTATGCAGTCCGTCGCTTTTATTACTTCCATATCACAAGATTGTATAAAGCTTATTTTCTCCACACTAATAAGTCATACATATTTAGAAAGCAATTTTTATTTCATGCAACATGACAACTTACTTCAAGGATCTTACTCAATCCATAGGTAGATATGGTGGACTCTCATGGCAAAATTGGGTTTAAGGATATTTGGAAGCACAAGTAGTATCTCTACTTGGTGCAAGGAATTTGGCTAGCATGAGAGGTAAAGGCAAGCTCAACATGTTGGATGATCCATGACAATTTATACTTTATTTCAAATATAAGAAAACATAACCCATTACGCTGTCTTCCTTGTCCAACGTCAACTCTTTAGCATGTCATATTTTAATGAGTGCTCACAATCATAAAAGATGTCCTAGATAGTATATTTATATGTGAAACCCTCTCTTTCTTTATTACTTCCTATTAATTGCAACGATGACCAAAACTATGTTTGCCAACTCTCAACAACTTTTATTCATCATACTCTTAATATGTGAAGTCATTACTCTCCATAAGATCAATATGATCTCTTTTATTTCTTTTTATTCTTTATTTTTCTTTTATTCTTTCAAGATCATAGCAAGATAACAAAGCCCTCGACTCAACACTAATCTTTATTATATAGAAGGACCAGAAAGCAAAACTCAAAACTAAATCATACCGAAACTTCATTCTGCTAGATCAAGATATTACTAAAAGAAATGAACTGAGTAAAACGGTAAAGATAGGAGTGTGATGGTGATACAATACCAGGGCACCTCCCCCAAGCTTGGCAGTTGCCAAGGGGAGTGGCCATACCCATGTGTTTATTGAAGGAAATATGCCCTAGAGGCAATAATAAAGTTATTATTTATTTCCTTATAATCATGATAAATGTTTATTATTCATGCTAGAATTGTATTTACCGGAAACATAATACATGTGTGAATACATAGACAAACAGAGTGTCACTAGTATGCCTCTACTTGACTAGCTCGTTAATCAAAGATGGTTATGTTTCCTAACCATAAACAATGAGTTGTTATTTCATTAACGAGGTCACATCATTAGTAGAATGATCTGATTGACATGACCCATTCCATTAGCTTAGCACCCGATCGTTTAGTATGTTGCTATTGCTTTCTTCATGACTTATACATGTTCCTATGACTATGAGATTATGCAACTCCCGTTTACCGGAGGAACACTTTGGGTACTACCAAACGTCACAACGTAACTGGGTGATTATAAAGGAGTACTACAGGTGTCTCCAATGGTCGATGTCGGGTTGGCGTATTTCGAGATTAGGATTTGTCACTCCGATTGTCGGAGAGGTATCTCTGGGCCCTCTCGGTAATACACATCACATAAGCCTTGCAAGCATTACAACTAATATGTTAGTTGTGAGATGATGTATTACGGAACGAGTAAAGAGACTTGCCGGTAACGAGATTGAACTAGGTATTGGATACCGACGATCGAATCTCGGGCAAGTAACATACCGATGACAAAGGGAACAACGTATGTTGTTATGCGGTCTGACCGATAAAGATCTTCGTAGAATATGTAGGAGCCAATATGGGCATCCAGGTCCCGCTACTGGTTATTGACCGGAGACGTGTCTCGGTCATGTCTACATTGTTCTCGAACCCGTAGGGTCCGCACGCTTAAGGTTACGATGACAGTTATATTATGAGTTTATGCATTTTTGATGTACCGAAGGTTGTTCGGAGTCCCGGATGTGATCACGGACATGACGAGGAGTCTCGAAATGGTCGAGACATAAAGATTGATATATTGGAAGCCTATGTTTGGACATCGGAAGTGTTCCGGGTGAAATCGGGATTTTACCGGGTTACCGAGAGGGTTACCGGAACCCCCCGGGAGCTATTTGGGCCATAGTGGGCCTTAGTGGAAAGGAGAAAGGGGCAGCCCAAGGGGGCTGCACGCCTCCCCCCTTCCCCTAGTCCTATTAGGACTAGGAGAGGTGGCCGGCCACCCCTCTCCCTCTTTCCCCCTTGGGAATCCTAGTTGGAATAGGATTGGAGGGGAGTCCTACTCCCGGTAGGAGTAGGACTCCTCCTGCGCCACCTCCTCCTGGCCGGCGCCTCCTCCCCCCTTGGCTCCTTTATATACGGAGGCAGGGGCACCTCTAAACACACAAGTTGACACAAGTTGATCCTCGTGATCGATTCCTTAGCCGTGTGCGGTGCCCCCTGCAACCATATTCCTCGATAATACTGTAGCGGAGTTTAGGCGAAGCCCTGCTGCTGTAGTTCATCAAGATTGTCACCACGCCGTCGTGCTGACGAAACTCTTCCCCGACACTTTGCTGGATCGGAGTCCGGGGATCGTCATCGAGCTGAACGTGTGCTCGAACTCGGAGGTGCCGTAGTTTCGGTACTTGATCGGTTGGATCGTGAAGACGTACGACTACTTCCTCTACGTCGTGTCATCGCTTCCGCAGTCGGTCTGCGTTGGGTACGTGGACAACACTCTCCTCTCGTTGCTATGCATCACATGATCCTGTGTGCGCGTAGGAAAATTTTTGAAATTACTACGAAACCCAACAGTGGCATCCGAGCCTAGGTTACTTATGTTGATGTTATATGCACGAGTAGAACACAAGTGAGTTGTGGACGATACAAGTCATACTGCCTACCAGCATGTCATATTTTGGTTCGGCGGTATTGTTGGACGAGACGACCCGGACCAACCTTACGCGTACGCTTACGCGAGACCGGTTCCCTCGACGTGCTTTGCACATAGATGGCTTGCGGGCGACTGTCTCTCCAACTTTAGTTGAACCGAGTATGGCTACGCCCGGTCCTTGAGAAGGTTAAAACGGAGTCTATTTGACAAACTATCGTTGTGGTTTTGATGCGTAGGTGAGATTGGTTCTTACTTAAGCCCGTAGCAGCCACGTAAAACATGCAACAACAAAGTAGAGGACGTCTAACTTGTTTTTGCAGGGCATGTTATGATGTGATATGGTCAAGGCATGATGCTGAATTTTATTGTATGAGATGATCATGTTTTGTAACCAAGTTATCGGCAACTGGCAGGAGCCATATGGTTGTCGCTTTATTGTATGCAATGCAATCGCGATGTAATGCTTTACTTTATTACTAAACGGTAGTGATAGTCGTGGAAGCATAAGATTGGCAAGACGACAACGATGCTACGATGGAGATCAAGGTGTCGCGCCGGTGACGATGGTGATCATGACGGTGCTTCGGAGATGGAGATCACAAGCACAAGATGATGATGGCCATATCATATCACTTATATTGATTGCATGTGATGTTTATCTTTTTATGCATCTTATCTTGCTTTGATTGACGGTAGCATTATAAGATGATCTCTCACTAAATTATCAAGAAGTGTCCTCCCTGAGTATGCACCGTTGCCAAAGTTCGTCGTGCCCAGACACCACGTGATGATCGGGTGTGATAAGCTCTACGTCCATCTACAACGGGTGCAAGCCAGTTTTGCACACGCAGAATACTCAGGTTAAACTTGACGAGCCTAGCATATGCAGATATGGCCTCGGAACACGGAGACCGAAAGGTCGAGCGTGAATCATATAGTAGATATGATCAACATAACGATGTTCACCATTGAAAACTACTCCATCTCACGTGATGATCGGTTATGGTTTAGTTGATTTGGATCACGTGATCACTTAGAGGATTAGAGGGATGTCTATCTAAGTGGGAGTTCTTAAATAATATGATTAATTGAACTTAAATTTATCATGAACTTAGTACCTGATAGTATCTTGCTTGTTTATGTTGATTGTAGATAGATGGCTCGTGCTGTTGTTCCGTTAAATTTTAATGCGTTCCTTGAGAAAGCAAAGTTGAAAGATGATGGTAGCAATTACACGGACTGGGTCCGTAACTTGAGGATTATCCTCATTGCTGCACAGAAGAATTACGTCCTAGAAGCACCGCTGGGTGCCAGGCCTGCTGCTGGAGCAACGCCAGATGTTATGAACGTCTGGCAGAGCAAAGCTGATGACTACTCAATAGTTCAGTGTGCCATGCTTTACGGCTTAGAATCGGGACTTCAACGACGTTTTGAACGTCATGGAGCATATGAGATGTTCCAGGAGTTGAAGTTAATATTTCAAGCAAATGCCCGGATTGAGAGATATGAAGTCTCCAATAAGTTCTATAGCTGCAAGATGGAGGAGAACAGTTCTGTCAGTGAGCATATACTCAAAATGTCTGGGTATAATAATCACTTGATTCAATTGGGAGTTAATCTTCCGGATGATTGCGTCATCGACAGAATTCTCCAATCACTGCCACCAAGCTACAAGAGCTTCGTGATGAACTATAATATGCAAGGGATGAACAAGACTATTCCCGAGCTCTTCGCAATGCTGAAAGCTGCGGAGGTAGAAATCAAAAAGGATCATCAAGTGTTGATGGTTAACAAAACCACTAGTTTCAAGAAAAAGGGCAAAGGAAAGAAGAAAGGGAACTTCAAGAAGAACAGCAAGCCAGTTGCTGCTCAAGAGAAGAAACCTAAATCTGGACCTAAGCCTGAAACTGAGTGCTTCTACTGCAAGCAGACTGGTCACTGGAAGCGGAACTGCCCCAAGTATTTGGCGGATAAGAAGGATGGCAAGGTGAACAAAGGTATATATGATATACATGTTATTGATGTGTACCTTACTAGAGCTCGCAGTAGCACCTGGGTATTTGATACTGGTTCTGTTGCTAATATTTGCAACTCGAAACAGGGACTACAGAATAAGCGGGCACTAGCAAAGGACGAGGTGACGATGCGCGTGGGAAACGGTTCCAAAGTCGATGTGATCGCAGTCGGCACGCTACCTCTACATCTACCTTCGGGATTAATATTAGACCTAAATAATTGTTATTTGGTGCCAGCGTTGAGCATGAACATTATATCTGGATCTTGTTTAATGCGAGACGGTTATTCATTTAAATCAGAGAATAATGGTTGTTCTATTTATATGAGTAATATCTTTTATGGTCATGCGCCCTTGAAGAGTGGTCTATTTTTATTAAATCTCGATAGTAGTAATACACATATTCATAATATTGAAGCCAAAAGATGCAGAGTTGATAATGAAAGTGCAACTTATTTGTGGCACTGTCGTTTAGGTCATATCGGTATAAAGCGCATGAAGAAACTCCATACCGATGGACTTTTGGAACCACTTGATTATGAATCACTTGGTACTTGCGAACCGTGCCTCATGGGCAAGATGACTAAAACACCGTTCTCCGGTACTATGGAGAGAGCAACAGATTTGTTGGAAATCATACATACCGATGTATGTGGCCCGATGAATATTGAGGCTCGTGGCGGATATCGTTATTTTCTCACCTTCACAGATGATTTAAGCAGATATGGGTATATTTACTTAATGAAACATAAGTCTGAAACATTTGAAAAGTTCAAAGAATTTCAGAGTGAAGTTGAAAATCACCGTAACAAGAAAATAAAATTTCTACGATCTGATCGTGGAGGAGAATATTTGAGTTACGAGTTTGGTGTACATTTGAAAAACTGTGGAATAGTTTCGCAACTCACGCCACCCGGAACACCACAGCGTAATGGTGTGTCCGAACGTCGTAATCGTACTTTACTAGATATGGTGCGATCTATGATGTCTTTTACAGATTTACCGCTATCATTTTGGGGTTATGCTTTAGAGACGGCCGCATTCACATTAAATAGGGCACCATCAAAATCCGTTGAGACGACGCCTTATGAACTATGGTTTGGCAAGAAACCAAAGTTGTCGTTTCTTAAAGTTTGGGGCTGCGATGCTTATGTGAAAAAGCTTCAACCTGATAAGCTCGAACCCAAATCGGAGAAATGTGTATTCATAGGATACCCAAAGGAAACTGTTGGGTACACCTTCTATCACAGATCCGAAGGCAAAACATTCATTGCTAAGAATGGATCATTTCTAGAGAAGGAGTTTCTCTCGAAAGAAGTGAGTGGGAGGAAAGTAGAACTTGACGAGGTAACTGTACCTGCTCCCTTACTGGAGAGTAGTTCATCACAGAAAACTATTTCAGTGACACCTACACCGGTTAGTGAGGAAGCCAATGATAATGATCATGAAACTTCAGATCAAGATACTACTGAACCACGTAGATCAACCAGAGTAAGATCCGCGCCAGAGTGGTACGGAAATCCTGTTCTGGAAGTCATGCTACTAGATCATGATGAACCTACGAACTATGAAGAAGCGATGGTGAGCCCAGATTCCGCAAAGTGGCTTGAAGCCATGAAATCTGAGATGGGATCCATGTATGAGAACAAAGTATGGACTTTGGTTAACTTGCCCGATGATCGGCAAGCAATTGAGAATAAATGGATCTTTAAGAAGAAGACTGACGCTGATGGTAATGTTACTGTCTACAAAGCTCGACTTGTCGCAAAAGGTTTTCGACAAGTTCAAGGAATTGACTACGATGAGACCTTCTCACCCGTAGCGATGCTTAAGTCCGTCCGAATCATGTTAGCAATTGCCGCATTTTATGATTATGAAATTTGGCAAATGGATGTCAAAACTGCATTCCTGAATGGATTCCTGGAAGAAGAGTTGTATATGATGCAACCAGAAGGTTTTGTCGATCCAAAGGGAGCTAACAAAGTGTGCAAGCTCCAGCGATCCATTTATGGACTGGTGCAAGCCTCTCGGAGTTGGAATAAACGTTTTGATAGTGTGATCAAAGCATTTGGTTTTATACAGACTTTCGGAGAAGCCTGTATTTACAAGAAAGTGAGTGGGAGCTCTGTAGCATTTCTGATATTATATGTGGATGACATATTACTGATTGGAAATGATATAGAATTTCTGGATAGCATAAAGGGATACTTGAATAAAAGTTTTTCAATGAAAGACCTCGGTGAAGCTGCTTACATATTAGGCATTAAGATCTATACAGATAGATCAAGACGCTTAATTGGACTTTCACAAAACACATACCTTGACAAAATTTTGAAGAAGTTCAAAATGGATCAAGCAAAGAAAGGGTTCTTGCCTGTGTTACAAGGTGTGAAATTGAGTAAGACTCAATGCCCGACCACTGCAGAAGATAGAGAGAATATGAAAGATGTTCCCTATGCATCAGCCATAGGCTCTATCATGTATGCAATGCTGTGTACCAGACCTGATGTGTGCCTTGCTATAAGTTTAGCAGGGAGGTACCAAAGTAATCCAGGAATGGATCACTGGACAGCGGTCAAGAACATCCTGAAATACCTGAAAAGGACTAAGGATATGTTTCTCGTATATGGAAGTGACAAAGAGCTCATCGTAAAAGGTTACGTTGATGCAAGCTTTGACACTGATCCGGACGATTCTAAATCGCAAACCGGATACGTGTTTACATTAAACGGTGGAGCTGTCAGTTGGTGCAGTTCTAAACAAAGCGTCGTAGCGGGAGCTACATGTGAAGCGGAATACATAGCTGCTTCGGAAGCAGCAAATGAAGGAGTCTGGATGAAGGAGTTCATATCCGATCTAGGTGTCATACCTAGTGCATCGGGTCCAATGAAAATCTTTTGTGACAATACTGGTGCAATTGCCTTGGCAAAGGAATCCAGATTTCACAAAAGGACCAAACACATCAAGAGACGCTTCAACTCCATCCGGGATCTAGTCCAGGTGGGAGACATAGAGATTTGCAAGATACATACGGATCTGAATGTTGCAGACCCGTTGACTAAGCCTCTTCCACGAGCAAAACATGATCAGCACCAAAGCTCCATGGGTGTTAGATTCATTACAGTGTAATCTAGATTATTGACTCTAGTGCAAGTGGGAGACTGAAGGAAATATGCCCTAGAGGCAATAATAAAGTTATTATTTATTTCCTTATAATCATGATAAATGTTTATTATTTATGCTAGAATTGTATTTACCGGAAACATAATACATGTGTGAATACATAGACAAACAGAGTGTCACTAGTATGCCTCTACTTGACTAGCTCGTTAATCAAAGATGGTTATGTTTCCTAACCATGAACAATGAGTTGTTATTTGATTAACGAGGTCACATCATTAGTAGAATGATCTGATTGACATGACCCATTCCATTAGCTTAGCACCCGATCGTTTAGTATGTTGCTATTGCTTTCTTCATGACTTATACATGTTCCTATGACTATGAGATTATGCAACTCCCGTTTACCGGAGGAACACTTTGGGTACTACCAAACGTCACAACGTAACTGGGTGATTATAAAGGAGTACTACAGGTGTCTCCAATGGTCGATGTTGGGTTGGCGTATTTCAAGATTAGGATTTGTCACTCCGATTGTCGGAGAGGTATCTCTGGGCCCTCTCGGTAATACACATCACATAAGCCTTGCAAGCATTACAACTAATATGTTAGTTGTGAGATGATGTATTACGGAACGAGTAAAGAGACTTGCCAGTAACAAGATTGAACTAGGTATTGGATACCGACGATCGAATCTCGGGCAAGTAACATACCGATGACAAAGGGAACAACGTATGTTGTTATGCGGTCTGACCGATAAAGATCTTCGTAGAATATGTAGGAGCCAATATGGGCATCCAGGTCCCGCTATTGGTTATTGACCGGAGACGTGTCTCGGTCATGTCTACATTGTTCTCGAACCCGTAGGGTCCGCACGCTTAAGGTTACGATGACAGTTATATTATGAGTTTATGCATTTTTGATGTACCGAAGGTTGTTCGGAGTCCCGGATGTGATCACGGACATGACGAGGAGTCTCGAAATGGTCGAGACATAAAGATTGATATATTGGAAGCCTATGTTTGGACATCGGAAGTGTTCCGGGTGAAATCGGGATTTTACCGGGTTACCGAGAGGGTTACCGGAACCCCCCGGGAGCTATTTGGGCCATAGTGGGCCTTAGTGGAAAGGAGAAAGGGGCAGCCCAAGGGGGCTGCGTGCCTCCCCCCTTCCCCTAGTCCTATTAGGACTAGGAGAGGTGGCCGGCCACCCCTCTCCCTCTTTCCCCCTTGGGAATCCTAGTTGGAATAGGATTGGAGGGGAGTCCTACTCCCGGTAGGAGTAGGACTCCTCCTGCGCCACCTCCTCCTGGCCGGCGCCTCCTCCCCCCTTGGCTCCTTTATATACGGAGGCAGGGGCACCTCTAAACACACAAGTTGACACAAGTTGATCCTCGTGATCGATTCCTTAGCCGTGTGCGGTGCCCCCTGCCACCATATTCCTCGATAATACTGTAGCGGAGTTTAGGCGAAGCCCTGCTGCTGTAGTTCATCAAGATTGTCACCACGCCGTCGTGCTAACGAAACTCTTCCCCGACACTTTGCTGGATCGGAGTCCGGGGATCGTCATCGAGCTGAACGTGTGCTCGAACTCGGAGGTGCCGTAGTTTCGGTACTTGATCGGTTGGATCGTGAAGACGTACGACTACTTCCTCTACGTCGTGTCATCGCTTCCGCAGTCGGTCTGCGTTGGGTACGTGGACAACACTCTCCTCTCGTTGCTATGCATCACATGATCCTGTGTGCGCGTAGGAAATTTTTTGAAATTACTACGAAACCCAACATTTATGTCTCCTTCTTCGGAGAAGGTGATGATGAGGTTGTTGATGATGTAGGCTTGTCGTCCGTCCTCCAAGTCATAGGCTCACCATCATAGAAAGATGATCGAGTCTCCGGATCCTCAAATCTGTAGCCAAACTCATCCTCTTGAATCTATATTCATACTCACAGTTTTGGTTTTGTAGGGATTTGGGCTTGGAGGTGCTCGATTTTCTCATGAAGTTGAAGATGGTCTCCCCAATGTTCCTGGCGTCCAGCTTGTGGTTGTCGGTGAACTCTGCGATCATCATATGGTTGGTGTTGAGTCCGCGTTCCACCATCCCTTGGAACTTGAAAACTTTTTGTTCCATTGCTTCGAGTCTTGTCTCCACGCTTCTGGTCCTCCTTGGTCCCTCAACATCGCGGATGTGCAGCACCCCCTCATGCATCTCAATGGTTTGAGGGTGTCGCAGCACCTCCGCGAGGTAGGGGTTGATGACCTTCTCAAAGAACTTGTCCTTGGGGGCGCTTGAAGACGTCATGGTGATCTAGACTTGTCAGAAAAACAGCTCGAAACAAAGACAGAGGATATTTGCGTGGTACGGTGGTCAAAACCTTTGGGGGATTATATAATGAATTTTTACCGACCAAAGAAGTATCGTGCAAGAAAACAGAGTCCGGAGAGCACACGAGGTGCCCACGAGGCAGGGGGCGCCCTCTCCACCCTCGTGGATGCCTCGTGTCCTTCCCCGACTACTTCTTATTTTCCTATTTTCTTAAATATTCCAAAACAGAGAAAAATTGCTATTAGAACTGTTTTGGAGTTGGTTTACTTACCGTACCACATACCTATTCCTTTTTGGAGTCTGAAACATTCTGGAAAGCGTCCCTTATGTATTCCTCCGGGGTTACAGTTTCAATAACATTAGTTTCAACATTTATAGGATTACTTGAGATATAATGTTTGATCCTTTGACCATTCACCACCTTCGGATTTGTGCCTTCGAAGTTGTTGATTTTTATGACACCGGAACGATAGACCTCCTTGATAACGTAAGGGCCTTCCCATTTAGAGAGAAGTTTTCCTGCAAAAAATCTTAAACAAGAGTTGAAAAGCAACACATAATCACCTACATTGAACTCACACTTTTGTATCCTTTTGTCATGCAATCTTTTAACTTTTTCTTTAAACAGTTTGGCATTCTCATAGGCTTGGGTTCTCCATTCATCAAGTGAGCTAATGTCAAATAACCTCTTCTCACCAGCAAGTTTTAAATCATAATTTAGCTCTTTAATGGCCCAATATGCATTATGTTCTAGTTCGAGAGGTAAGTGACATGCTTTTCCATAAACCATTTTGTATGGATACATACCCATTGGAATTTCATATACAGTTCTATAAGCCCATAATGCATCATCAAGTTTCTTGGACCAATTCATTCTAGATCTATTAACAGTCTTTTGCAAATGAGCTCTCTATTACTCAGTTCTACTTGACCACTAGATTGTGGGTGATATGGAGATGCAATTCTATGATTAACATCATACTTAGCAAGCATTTTATGGAAAGCACCATGAATAAAATGTGAACCACCATCAGTCATAAGGTATCTAGGGACGCCAAACCTTGGAAAAATAAATTCTTTAAGCATCTTAATAGAGGTGTTATGATCAGCACTACTAGTTGGAATAGCTTCTACCCACTTAGTAACGTAATCAATAGCAACTAGAATATGTGTATATCCATTAGAGGAAGGAAACAGTCCCATATAATCAAAGCCCCAAACATCAAATGGTTCAATAACAAGAGAATAATTCATAGGCATTTCTTGGCGTCTACTTATATTACCAATTCTTTGACATTCATCACAAGACAAGACAAACTTACGAGCATCTTTGAAGAGAGTAGGCCAACAAAAACCAGATTGCAATACCTTATGTGCAGTTCTATCTCCAGCCTGGTGTCCTCCATATGCCTCGGAGTGACACTTACGTAGGATCTGTTCCTGTTCATGCTCAGGTACACAACATCTAATAACACCATCTAGTCCTTCTTTATAAAGGTGTGGGTCATCCCAGAAGTAATGTCTTAAATCATAGAAGAACTTTTTCTTTTACTGGTATGTGAAACTAGGTGGTACGAATTTAGCAACAATGTAATTAGCATAATCAGCATACCATGGAGTAGTACGAGAAGCATTTATGACAGCTAATTGTTCATCAGAAAAGCTATCATTAATAGTTAGTGGGTCATCAAGAACATTCTCTAACCTAGACAAGTTGTCTACAATGGAGTTCTCAACTCCCTTTCTATCAATAATATGCAAATCAAATTCTTGTAGCAAGAGAACCCATCTAATAAGTCTAGGTTTAGCATCTTTCTTTTCCATAAAATATTTAATAGCAGCATGATCAGTGTGAACAGTTACTTTAGAATCAACAATATAAGGTTTGAACTTATCACAAGCAAATACAACTGCTAAGAATTCTTTTTCAGTAGTAGCATAATTTCTCTAAGCACTGTCTAGAGTTCTACTAGCATATTGAATAACATTTAGTTTATTATCAACCATTTGTCCTAGTACAACACCTACAACATAATCACTAGCATCACACATAATTTCAAAGGGTAAATTCCAATTAGGTGGCTGAACAATAGGTGCAGAAATCAAAGCTTTCTTAAGTATTTCAAATGCTTCTACACAATCATCATCAAGGACAAAAGGAATATCTTTTTTGCAATAGATTAGTCAGAGGCCTAGAAATTTTAGAAAATTCCTTAATGAACCTCCTATAAAAACCGGCATGACCAAGGAAACTTCTTATACCTTTAATGTCCTTGGGACATGGCATCTTTTCAATAGCATCAACCTTAGCTTTATCAACTATAATACCTCTTTCAGAAATTTTATGCCCCAAGACAATGCCTTCATTAACCATAAAGTGGCACTTTTCCTAATTCAAGACGAGACTAGTATCTTCGCATCTCTACAAAACTCGTTCAAGGTTGCTCAAACAATCATCAAAATAGGATCCATAAATGGAGAAATCATCCATGAATACCTCACAAATCTTTTCACAAAAGTCAGAGAATATAGCCATCATGCATCTTTGAAAGGTAGCAGGTGCATTACATAAACCAAAAGGCATACGTCTATAAGCAAAAGTACCGAAAGGGCAAGTAAATGTGGTCTTTTATTGATCCTCAGCTGACACAGGTATTTGAGAGAAACCAGAGTAACCATCTAGAAAGCAAAAATGTGTATGTTTGGATAGTCTTTCTAGCATTTGATCAATAAAACGTAAGGGGTAATGATCCTTTTTAGTAGCTTTATTTAATTTGCGGAAATCAGTTACCATCCTATAACCTGTAATAATTCTTTGCAGGATCAATTCATCTTTATCATTAGGAACAATAGTAATACCTCCCTTCTTAGGGACACAATGGATAGGACTTACCCACTGACTATCAGCAACGGGATAAATTATACCTGCCTCCAGGAGCTTTAGTATTTCTTTTCTTACCACTTCTTTCATCTTAGGATTTAATCATCGTTGATGATCAACAACCGGTTTGTCTTCTTTCTCCAATTTTATTTTGTGTTGGCATAGAGTGGGACTAATGCCCTTAAAATCATAAAGAGTATATCCAATAGCAGCATGGTGCTTCTTCAGAGTTTTCAATAATTTCTCCTCTTCCTGCTCTGAAAGGTTAGCACTAATAATAACATGATATATCTTCTTTTCATCAAGATAAGCATATTTAAGAGTATCAGGTAATGGTTTAGGCTCAAACACGGGATCACCCTTGGGCGGTGGAGGATCCACTAGAATTTCGACAGGCAAGTTGTGTTTCAAAATAGGTCCCTGTTTAAATAATACTTCATCTATCTCCCTTCTTTCATTCATAAACATATCATTTCATGGTCTAGCAAATATTGTTCTAAAGGATCATTAGGAGGCACGACAATAGAAGCATTACCAATAATTTCATCCATACTAGGCAATTGTTTATCATGGGGTTGTCTACGAAATTTAGCAAAATTAAACTCATGAGACATATCTCCCAAAATGATAGTAACAATTTCCTTTTGGCAGTCTATCTTAGCATTAACATTATTCAAGAAGGGTCTACCAAATATAATGGGACAAAAGTCATCTTGTGGGGAACCAAGAACAAGAAAATCAGCAGGATATTTAACTTTCCCACACAAGACTTCAACATCTCTAACAATCCCAACTGGTGAAATAGTATCTCTATTGGCAAGCTTAATTGTAACATCAATTTCTTCTATCTCAACAAGTGCAATATCATGCATAATTTCTTTGTATAAGGAATGAGGTATTGAACTTGCACTAGCACCCATATCACATAAGCCATGATAACAATGATCTCCTATTTTAACAGAAATAACAGGCATGCCTACAACAGGTCTATGTTTATTCTTAGTATCAGGTCTAGCAATTCTAGCAGCTTCATCACAGAAATAAATAACATGCCCATCAATATTATCAGCTAAGAGATCTTTAACCATAGCAATACTAGGTTCAACTTTAATTTGCTCAGGTGGTGTAGGTGTCCTAGTATTACTCTTACGAACCACAGTTGAAGCTTTAGCATGATCCTTTATTCTAACAGGGAAAGGTGGTTTCTCAATATAGGTAGTAGGAACAATAGGATCATTATAAGTGATAGTCTTTTCTTCAACTTTAATAGGTGCAACTACTTTTACTTCAGTGGGAGGATTACATTTAAACCACTTCTCCTTAGGGAGGTCAACATGAGTAGCAAATGATTCACAGAAAGAAGCTACTATCTCAGAGTCAAGTCCATATTTAGTGCTAAATTCATGAAAAGCATCGGTATCCATAAAAGATTTAACACAATCAAACTTAGGTGTCATACCTGACTCCTTACCTTTGTCGAGATCCCAGTCTTGAGAGTTGCTTTAATTCTTTCCAATAAATCCCATCTCAATTCAATAGTCTTCATCATAAAAGAACCAGTACAAGAAGTATCGAGCTTGGAGCGATTGTTGAGAGAAAGCCGAGCATAAATTTTTTGAATAATCATTTCTCTTGAGAGCTCATGATTGGGGAATGAAAATAACATTAACTTAACACTCCCCCAAGCTTGAGCGATGCTTTCTCCTTCGCGAGGCCAAAAAATATATATATATAATTACGATCACGATGAACAAGATGCATAGGATAAAAATTCTGATGAAATTCCAATTTCAATCGGTTGTAGTTCCATGATCCCATATCATCACATAGCCTAAACCATGTCAATGCCTCTCCCTTCGAAGATAAAGAGAAGACCTTCTTCTTGATAACATCGTCGGGCATACCTGCAATCTTAAATAATCCACAAACTTCATCCACATAGATTAGGTGTAAATCGGGATGCAATGTTCCATCTCCTGTAAAAGGATTAGCTAGCAGTTTCTCTATCATACCCGAAGGAATTTCAAAGCAAACACTTTCAGTAGGTTCAGTAGGTTGAGGAGCAACTCTTTGCTCTACTGGTGGGGGTGAAGATACCCCGAACAAGCCCCTCAAAGTATTATGTTCCATAGTAACAAGTGACAGTAAATTTCAGCACACTATATAAATTTTTCCTTACCAAGTTCCACTCACCAAAGGCGCTTCACTCCCCGGAAACGGCGCCAGAAAAGAGTCTTGATGACCCAAAAGTGTAGGGGATCTATCATAGTCCTTTCGATAAGTAAGAGTGTCAAACCCAACGAGGAGCAGAAGGAAATGACAAGCGGTTTTCAGTAAGGTACACTACTAGGGAAAAGGCTAGCAGCAGCGCGGGTTTTAGGTGTATCAGTAGCGCGGGGACTGGCGCTACTAATAAGGCGCTACAGCTAACACATAGCAGTAGCGCATGCTCATCGGCGCTACTGCTACACCTGGACGCGCTGCTGCTATCGCGGCGCTACTGGTAACTTTTATACACTCGCTACTGCTAATTTAAGTATTTTTTGGTTTTTTCGGCATATTTGTTTTCTATTTGAACAGGCTTTATAGAAGAATCTTTAGCACATAGAAATGTCATCATGATACACATACAAATGTCTGCGAGACCACAAATGTAATCATAGCATATACATACAAATAGTCTCATCATAATCATCATCCAACACAAAGTGGTATCTTATCATCATCTCAAAAATAGCAATACATGCAAGACTCGAATACTTGCAACTACAACAACGTCATCCATCTAAACAAAGGTATACGCAAGAAGAGCTATCACTATGAGTGAGAGCGGAACTATGCAGTACATGAGGTGGTGGTTACGAGTCCTCTCTCGCGCTAGCGTGAACCTCAAGTAACTAGCTTCTCCTTCTTGTCTGCTTTTGAAGCCTTTATGGCTGGCGCCCGTGAACCCATTCACTTGCGCCTGACACTCATGCCACTCGTTGTACACCCCCGGAACCTTCCCTTTGTACACGACATAGCAATTCCATCTCGCCATCAAGAAACTAGGTACCTGTTAGATATGCATGTTCATGAAGAGGATGTACAGTCATATATATGCAACAAAATATACTAGAGCAACACCGAAAAAGAAAGGGTTAGCAACTAGATGCAACATACAGTACGCAAATTAATTAACTAGAGGTACGCAGGTCATCATACGCAAACTAACAAAGTAGCGTTACGCAAGTTTGGCAGGGACCGTGGACATCACAAAGTTTCATCGCTACAAAAAGTATACAAGTTCAACTAACACATATCATCATCATCGGCATCATAAATCACTAGAAGTTCCATCCTTCCATATCATCGAGGATGAACCCTAGCTTCTTGAACGGCGTGAGGTCTAGACGTTGCATGCCTATGCGAGTTCGGACGTCAGCTCGCGATATAGGGCCGTGGTGGAACATCCCCTTCTCATCGACGACTTCTTTCATGATGATCGTCGCAATGTTGCTTTGTATTCAAAATAAGTCATCTCTAAGTTTATAATCCGCTTCTCTATGAGATTCTAGCCACTTGTGGATATGATC
Organism: Triticum aestivum; assembly: GCF_018294505.1. NCBI lineage: Eukaryota > Viridiplantae > Streptophyta > Magnoliopsida > Poales > Poaceae > Triticum > Triticum aestivum. The sequence goes on along the minus strand of NC_057798.1, from coordinate 116,426,329 downwards.
ATCATTTCTGCTTCTCATGCGAAGCTTTTGGTGATCCGTGTTGAACTGAATCATGAGATGGACGATGTACAATTCATCCTTCTTGCTTGGTTTTGGGACATGGATGTAGGAGAAGTTAGTTTTATGCGTGAAACCCATCTTCTTGTTCCTTTGTTTCCTGATCTGCACGTGGCCACCTCTAGAGCTGAAGCCTTGGAGAGCATCATCTAGAATATTCATTATGTGGGTGTAGTCTTTTTTCTCGTAGTCTCTGGAAGGGTGAAAATACACGGCATGGGAGACTTGCGGGTAAAGAACGATAAGGACGGCGCGCCCGTTGCTGCGGGGAAAAGACACCTCAAATTATTCCCCATATGAGAGAGAAGGAATGATTGAAATGTACGAAAGGGTTGTCTGGAACTGACTTACTTTGGATGATAAGGCACAAGGGCAATTTCCCGGTCCTTATTCTGTACCACGAAGTTTTGGAGGTACTCCCTAGCAGTTTCACGCTCAAAGTCGCCGAGACTCAAGAAAGACTCATGCATGTAGTACGGATCCGCCACACAGATTTGTGAGACTTCTTCACTCTTCATGACGGAGCTCATATGTAGCGTAAAAAGTCGGACGATTGTAAAATCGAGCCGCCTTGTTAGAAACATCTCAAAGATATGGTCAAACCGCAGGAAGAACACCTCCGCGGGCCGTGTATCGACGTAGGACTTCCCCTCAGGCACACGAGCCGCGTATGTCGGATATCTTGGATCCATTGAGGCTAGTAGGCTTTTCTCAGTCGACAACACATGGTCGTGCAGTCTCCTGAGATCCCCTGATAGTGCCTCCAGCGGTTTCGGCGGTAGCATCGGCTCGCCCGTGAGATGGAACATGACCGCACCTTTCACGGGTACACGCTCTTCAGAATGCATCGTCTGGCTGCTATGTGCTCTGGCTTGTTTGGAGGCAGTTATCTTCCCTGATCTCTTCCTCTCCTTTTTCTTGGGCACACCTTACAGACCCTTCCTTAACCCCTGCCCCAGTGTTCCCGGGCTAAGTACTGTATGACCCTCGCGCCCGGCTAGTTGAGCCTGTGTTGAGGCGGCATCTTCACGCGTGTCCTGTGAGGATTTCATGAAGAGAGACTTTGTGCAATCACTGCTACGACCCTGCCCGGGCATATCATCCATATCCTCATTAGCAAGTTGATAGCCTGATTCATCATATGGTTGACTCATCATATCTATGTCACAGTCATACGCGTTTGTATTGAGGAAATCCATATGGTCGACCTTCATCTCATCATCCATTCTCTGTTCTACAGGAGAAATTACATCAGCCAGTACTATTGCACCCCCTTCATCATGTCGTCCGCCGCTCTCACCCGGCACTACAGGAGCTGGTAATTGCGTACGCGGGGTGGTGGTCTCCGCACATGCTTGTTGATGTGTGGTTATTGGTGTGCTCTCGGCCGGCTCCAGACGAATAAGTTTGTCGGCCATAGACGCACCCAACCTTGCAGCTTCCAATCCGCGGCGGGGTCTCATCGTCCGCTCCCACATGCTGTACTGGAGGAGGCAAATCCTCGTGCCCCGGTTTCACACTGGTCAAGCTAACCCTAAAGTGCCCAGCGGGGATCGGCTGGTTGTGGAACGTGGGTTGCGAGGGGTCCATTATCATCACCTTTCCCACGTCCACCTTCTGGCCTTTGATCAAGTAGAGTATGGTGCACGGGGTTTCTTTCGCCTGCAAACACATATGTCTGTGGCGTAAAACAACCAAAAGGCAACAAAAATGGAATATTATATATATATATATATGTTGGTGCGACATGTAATTACCGTGACGGCGTCGAGCTCAGCCAAAGACGAAGGCCCACCTAGCGTGCCTCAGAATGTGGACGGGCTGCTATGAGCGGGAGCGGCTGCGAGAGGAGGCCCGGTTGCATGAGCAAGTGATGGTGCGATGGTGTTGTTGTTCATGGAGTTGCTCCCGACGAAACTGGGCAACGGGAAATCATGTACCGTCTTGTCTGGATTTTCCTTCATCCAGTTGATGATAACTGGAACCAAGTTAGTAGCAAAATCATTTCTGCAGGCAGTTACAGCTGCATTGACTGCCTGCTGTAGCAACTCATATTTGTCCTCAGCTGCTTTTTTCGCGTCCTCAGCTGCTTTTTTCTCGATCGCAAGCTTCACCTTCGCGTCGATATCCGCCTGACTAAACTTCTTTTTCTGCTTCTTGGCCTCTGGGCCCTCGTTGTGAAACACCTTCCATGTGGCGGCGTCTCCATCGCCGTGCACACGACCATATTGCGGCCGCTGGCCCAAAGGGAGTCCCTTAAGTTCGTTCAAGGCCCGGTTGAGAGGGGTGTCCCACTTGGGCCTCATCGGAGAAGTAGGGCTTTCGGCTGCAAGCTAGTGTTGCTTCTCCAGTAGTCTAATCAATTTCCTCGTGATCTTGTCCGTGTAAAAAACCTTTTTCTCCTTGTCCCACTTGTAGCGGGCCCTGATGAAGTCACGCTCCAAGGGGTTGTTGAACTTCGCGAAGGGGTCTGGGAGACCCGTGGCTTCATGTTCCGCGTCCTCCTTATCCCATATGGACCTTTTACCGAGGTAGCCACAGCTTCCGAGGCGATGCTTCCCCGTGTTCCTTTGCTGAAGGCTCTTGAATTTTGCAGCCTTAGCCTTGGCTGCCTTGGTAGCGCAAGTGTCATTGAACTTTTCGAACTCCTCTTTCATAAGTGTCAGATTTTCCTCCAGAATCTTGGACAGGGGTTCATCAGCCTCAATAGCTCGTTTCACCCTCCCTTTCCATGAGGCCAAATCATTGCTGAACATGCCCATGGCATGATTGTTAATCTTTTTCATCTTCGGATCATCCCACGGTTGTTCTATGTTATCATCCCGGTCGAGGAACTTGAATCTCTTGTGCAACTTCGTTAGGAGCAACTGCGTCAAATGTTCTTTACTCCTTAAGTCATCGCCGTTGATGCTCGCGCATTCCCATAGGATGCATCCTACTTGGTTCCCATAGAACTTGCGAGGTTCTTCCGGCTCTAACGGCTCAAACTTGCCAGGTGCCATCTTTGTGATCACAAGTCGTCCAATCCCTAGTTTGTTAGGTTTTCGTATCATGTGCTTCTTATGCTTCCTCTTTTCGGTAGCGGCATCGGGGCCGGTACCTTCCCCGCCGGTATCTTCCCCGCCGGTACCTTCCCCACCGGTCTCGGTGCCGCCATCGGTGCCGGCGCCGTCGGTGTCGATGTCGGTGTCAGTACCATCATCGAGGCCGACCTGCAAAACTTGCTTAGCAGTCAAATAGTCGAGGTACTCTTGTTCACCCTCATAATCCATCTCGTCTGCATCTTGGTCAGAAGGCCCAGTTTCTTTGTTGCTCGACATGTTTCCTATGATTAAGTGTCCTCATTTATTTCTAAAAGTATGAATAAATGAGAAATGACATAAAAAGAAATCTATGTGCCAGCACTACATATGCCAACTATGTAGCACAAATCATGCCTTTATTCACGGGAAATTTTGGCATGACCTTTGCTAAAAAAATGGACATATCGAGCGCCTGAAATTCACCGGAAAAGAAATGAATCAACATTCTGGCGTAACATAGGCCACTCGGATCACTTTCCAAACATGACATGTCCAAAACATGACATATCCACATATCACATGTCCAGTTCAAATTTGCATATAAATTCAGCTAATTTTGAAACCTAGCTAAATTCATAACTAAATATATAGCCTAATTAACATACTGCCCTAACTAAAACCTAAGTAAATTAACCGAAGAACCCTAGCAGAGAGAGAGGGAGGGTTTACAGAGGGTGCATGGGCAAGGAGGTAGGCCCGACGACGGCCGAGGTTGGGAGGGGAGGAAGCAGAGGAGGGAGGCGAGGGCCGACGGGTCGGGGGCGAGCGCCTGGGTTGGGGCGAGCGCCGGCGCCGGGGTCGGGTGCGAGGGCCGGGTCGGGGGCGAGCGTCGGGGTCGGGGTCGGGGGTGAGGGCCGGGTCGGGGGCGAGCGCCGGGGTCGGGGGTGAGCGCCGGCGCCGGGGTCGGGGGAGAGCGACGGGGGAAGAGAGAGTGGGGATTTGGGGGGAAAAGGCGGGATGAAGCAGGGATAGTGAGAATTTGGGGTTAAGTGGACATAGCAGCAGCGCGTTTGGAAAAAACGCGCTGCTACTACCTTCAGTAGTTGTAGCGGTTTATACGAAATGCGCTACTACTACCTTCAGTAGCTGTAGCGGTTTATACGAAATGCGCTACTACTACTGCCAGTTTTCCTTTTGCTTTTCCTTTATTTTCTCCCACTTTTATTTCCCGAGAGCACTGAACGAAGGGAGTGCGATATATATTGCATCATTTGACGGTTAAATATGTATGCAAAATAGGAACATATATATTGCATCATTGGACCCATGCATAATAATGGCTAAGTTTGTACACAAAATAGGAACATATATATATATATATATATATATATATATATATATTACATCATTTGACCGATAACATACGGTTCCTCAGTGCTGACGTTTTCGTTTTTGAGTCATCTTCTTTCCCTTCTTGTTCGTCGAAGAATAATTGAGCCCGTCATTGTGACTTTGCCTTTTCCATGGAGTATGATTTTTCTTAGGTAATGTAGTATTCATTCTTCTTTTGACGTATACTTCATCATCAACGTCATCTTCCCTCATTGGGTTGCCGTACTGATCATAGTCTTCCTCGTTGGCGACTCCATCCATTCCAATGATGCTCCTTTTGCCTCTCCCCACGACAACACGACTGGGATTGCATGGGTCGGTTATGAAGAAGCATTGTGTCACATGCTTAGCGTGTACCCATGGCTCGTTTTTTGCGATAGCGTTCACGGTAGCGCTCTTGGCGTCGGGTATACTCATGGTAGTGAAAATCCGGTTTTCTCTTTCGACATTCTTTGCCCATCTGACACGGAACATCGTCGTGTTGTGCAGTCCAGAGTAGTCAAGCTCCCAGATCTCCTCGACCCTTCCATAAAATTGTTCAATTGTGCCGTTGTCGCTGCCGGTCATGCATTCCATCGTCACCCCTGAGTTCTGATCATCACTGTCCATATCTTTGGCCTCCGTGTAGAACGTGTATCCGTTGATATCATATGCCTGATAGGTTACGAGGTTGGGCGAGGGGCCATGTGCTAAGGCGTATATGAGCAATCCGTCCTTAGAGCCCTCCTCCGGGGGATTAGCAATAATATGCTCTTTGAACCAATGCAGGAAAGTGGAGTTGTGCTCTCTAGTAACTTCGGCGTTCATCCTGCATACCCCCGGTCACGATACTTCTTTGCAATAATTTCTTTGTGCAGTGCCACGAAAGGATCTACCTCGTCTAGGTGTTGTAGCACTACCAAGTTTGCTCTGTCAAAGTCGCTGCGTCGATCTGAGTATGCCACGTCCAGTTCCCTGCGACCGTTGCAGTGACCATCTCCTTCGAGCCTCCCAGCGTGCTTGTTAACGGGCAAACCAACACTAACACCAGGCTGCTGGTCTGCGCCATATAGAAAATTCTCACAGAAAGAGATGCACTCTTGTGTCAAATAGCCCTGGACGATGCTTCCATCCGGACGGCACATGTTACGAACGAATCCTTTGATGATCCCATTCATCCTCTCAAACGGCATCATGTTGTGCAGGAATGACGGCCCCAAGTCTATTATGTCATTCACAATATGGACACACAGATGCACCATCACGTCAAAGAACGCGGGCGGGAAGTACATCTCAAGCTCATTCAGTATCACAACGATCTCTTCCTGTAGCCTTCGGAGCTGCTTCACACTGATTGACTTTCGAGAGATGATGTCGAAAAAGTTGCAGAGGCCAATAAGCGTGTCACGGATGTGCTTGTCCATTATCCCTCTAAGGGCAACAGATAGTATATGTATCATCATCACATGACAGTCATGAGACTTCATCCCGCTGAACCTTTTCTTGTCCGTGTCTAGATATCTGCTTATCTTGCCACAGTAACCGGAACTAACTTTGACTCTAGTAAGGCACTTAAAGAATTGATTGATCTCAGCCTGACTTAAGGTGAAGCAAGAAGGGGGGCAATAATCCTCTTTCTTTATTTTCTTGCCCTTCTTCTCCCGTGCCTCTGTCTCCGTCTCTGTCTCGTCTGACATTTTACGGGGCGACATGTGCACATCTTCCCTGATTTTCAAATCTTGCAAGTCTTTTCTTGCCTTCGTCCCATCCTTGGTCTTATCCGGCATGTTCATCAGTGTTGCGAGCAAACTCTCAAGGACATTCTTACAGATATGCATTTGATCAAGGCAATGAGGTGTATCGAGTTTGTGCCAGTACTCCAAGTCCCAGAACACAGACCTCGTCTTCCATACCTTCAGCAGCGGCTCCGGCGCCTTTCTCATCGTCTTTCCCGGTGCGGGGCACTCCTTCCAATTTTTCAACAGCTCATCGATTTCAGCACCGCTCCGCTTACGTGGAGGTCCTCGATGCTCAGCGTGACCATTGAATATATCTCCATGGTTTCTCCATGGGTCATCCTATTTCAGCCATCTTCGATGCCCCATGTACATGATTTTCCCAGACCCGCCATCTTTCCTTGATGTTAGCTGCTGAGACGTTGTATCATCCATGCACCACGTGCATCCGCAATATCCATGGCACACCTGGCCTGCCACATATCCGTAACCGAGATAGTCGTGCACTGTCGTGATTAGCGCGGCTCTCATGTTGAAATACTCGCCTTTGCTGGCGTCCCATGTCTTGGCCGGTGTTTTCCATAACGTGTCTAACTCCTCTTGAAGTAGCCCCAGATACAAATTAATATTATTTCCTGGTTGTTTTGGCCCTTGAATAAGCATGCTCATGTGAATGTACTTCAATTTCATGCACAACCAAGGGGAGGTTGTACATCCATACAAACACAAGCCATGTGCTATGGTTGGTGTTCTGGTTGCCAAACGGATTCATGCCATCGGTACATGCGCCGAGCACGATGTTCCTTGCATCACATTCAAAATACCGATAGAAGCTGTTCAACACTCTCCACTGGCTTCCATCCTTCACGTGTCTCAGCTTAGGATCATCTCCATCGTCGGGCTTCTTCCTCTCTGCGTGCCAGCGCATTAGCTTTGCTTCCTTGGGATCTACAAAATACCTCTCGATACGGGGAGTGATTGGTAAGTTCCATACAACTTTCTGGGGACATTTCTTCCCGGCCTTCTTGTATCAAGAAGCATTGCACACCAGACAACTTGTTTTTTCCGCGTGCTCCTTCTGATAAATTATGCAATCGTTGATGCATGCATGGTATCTAACGTGTGGCAGATCAAGAAGGCACACGATCTTCTTGGCCTCATCAACACTAGTAGGACATAGATTACCCGCGGGAAGAACATCCTTTAGGTACTTGAGATGATCATCGAGGCTAGTGTCGGTCCATTTGTTTTTAGCCTTCGTCTTCAGGAGTTGGAGCGTGAAACTCAAGTGGGTCACCTCAGGATTGCAACCATCATACAATGGAGTGCTCGAGTCTACCATCAGTTGCTCCAGCTTAGCCTCCTCTCTAGAAGCAGCTCTCTCAGTACTCATCTCCTTGCGAAGCAATGCTTGAACATGAGGGTCCCACACGATTGAACTTAGTACCGACGAACTCTGCTGTGTGGAGTCCATGTCGTTCTCTCCGCCGCCATGTCCGGCCCCTTCTCCTCCACCATGTCCGGCCTCTTCTCCGCTGCTATGTCCGGCCTCTTCCCCGCCGCCATTATCGATCATCTCTTCGTCTTGCCCCATGTCATCATTGCCTGCCCCGTCAGCATCCTCAACATCGTTATCCTCATCTTCAGTTATCCACCGAGTATAGCCATCCATGAAACCAGTCATGAGCAGGTGCGCTTCAACACGACCATCATCATAGGGGTCGAGCCAAACTATTCCTTTGCATTTTGGACACGGACATAAAACCTTTGTCAGGTTATTTTCTTTCATGTCCTGCATCGTCGACCGCAACCACCTGTCCACCATCGTTCCACCGACCATCATGAACGTCTGCACGGTAATAATAAAACAAATTGATTATAAAAATGCATGCATGCATCAAAGTCATACAAAAATTCGGCATGACCTTCCCTAAAAATAGGACATATATGGATCTTGGGTTTGCCCGGAATTCGCTGAAACGGAAATAAATCGACATTTTAGCAAAACATAGGCAACTCAAAAGCACAATTTGGCGTCAACTCATGCCACACACACAATTTCCACAAACATATCACACACACATAAACATATTTCCATTTTGCAAAAGCATGAAATTCTCATCACCTCTATCTCGAGATCGAGCACACGGTGGAGATGATGTTGTAGGGAGATCAAAAGTGCACAAAGCTCTTCTTGACAAAGATAGATCTAGTTAGGGGGCAAATAGGTCACTTAACTAAATCCTACATCTACCTAGATACCTAATTTGGGAGGAGACAACTTCAACTAGTGGAGGGGATGGAAAAAAGAGAAAGGAGATGCATTAATGGAGGTGGTGTAGTTAGGTAGGAGTAATGAAGAGAGAGAAAGGTAGATAGAAGAGAGAGAGTAATTGGGGAGAAGTATTGAGGAAGAAGAAGAGTGAGAGTGGGAGCATGTGGGAGGAAGGGGAAAGGGAAGAGAGGAGGGGGAGGGGAGGGACGGGTGGGGAAAAGGTGGTGGGTTGGTGCAGATTAGAAGTAGCGCGGGAGTTAAAACGCGCTGCTGCTAAGGAAGTAGCAGCAGCACGCTTTGGGCAACGGCGCTACTGCTATCCGGGACCAAAAAGTGTGCCAATTTGAAATTTAGCAGCAGCGACCTCAGAAAAAGCGCGCTACTACTACATCCATAGCAGTAGCGCGGCTCGCGGCACCGCGCTGCTGCTAAATGGAGTTTGGTGGACATCGCCGGTCGATATTTGTAGCAGCGCGGTTTACACCGAGCGCGCTACTGCTAAAAACTTGTCAGTAGCGAGTTTCCCGCACACGCGCTACTACTAATTAGCAGCAGCGCTCCTTTTTGAGCCGCGCTGCTGCTAAGATTCTGTGTATAGGCTTTTCCCTAGTAGTGGTATTCTCTGTAAGCACTGAATTATCGGTAACAGATAGTTTTCTGATAAAGTAATTTGTAATGGGTAACAAGCAATGAAACTAAATAAGGTGCAGCAAGGTGGACCAATCCTTTTTGTAGCAAAGGAAAATCCCGGACAAGTTCTTATATGGCAAAAAGCGCTCCCGAGGACACATGGGAATTATCGTCAAGCTAGTTTTCATCACGCTCATATGATTCGCGTTCATTACTTTGATAATTTGATATGTGGACCGGTGCTTGGGTACTGCCCTTTCTTAGACAAGCATCCCACTTATGATTAACCCCTATTGCAAGCATCCACAACTACAAAAGAAGTATTAAGGTAAACCTAATCATAGCATGAAACATGTGGATCCAAATCAGCCCCTTACGAAGCAACGCATAAACTAGGGTTTAAGCTTCTGTCACTCTAGCAACCCATCATCTACTTATTACTTCCCAATGCCTTCCTCTAGGCCCAAATAATGGTGAAGTGTCATGTATTCGACGTTCACATAACACCACTAGAGGAGAGACAACATACATATCATCAAAATATCGAACGAATATCAAATTCACATGACTACTTATAGCAAGACTTCTACCATGTCCTCAGGAACAAATGTAACTACTCACAAATCATATTCATGTTCATAATCAGAGGGGTATTAATATGCACATAGGATCTGAACATATAATCTTCCACCGAATAAACCAACTAGCATCAACTATAAGGAGTAATCAACACTACTAGCAACCCACAGGTACCAATCTGAGGTTTTGAGACAAAGATCGGATACAAGAGATGAACTAGGGTTTGAGAGGAGATGGTGCTGGTGAAAATGTTGATGGAGATTGACCCCCTCCCGATGAGAGGATCGATGGTGATGATTTCCCCCTCCCGAAGGGAAGTTTCCTAGGTAGAACAGCTCGGCCGGAGCCCTAGATTGGTTCCGCCAAGGTTCCGCCTCGTGGCGGCAGTGTTTCGTCTCAAAAGCTTGCTTATGATTTTTTTTCAGGGTAAAAGACTTCATATAGCAGAAGATGGTCACCGGAGGGCTGCCAGGGGGGCACGAGGCAGGGGGCGCCCAGGGGGGTAGGGCGCGCCCCCCACCCTCGTGGCCAGGGTGTGGGCCCCCTTTGTTACTTTCTTTGCCCAGTATTTTTTATTAATTCCAAAAATAACTTCTGTGGAGTTTCAAGACTTTTGGAGCCGTGCAGAATAGTCTCTAATATTTGCTCCTTTTCCAGCCGAGAATCCCAGCTATCGGCATTCTCCCTCTTCATGTAAACCTTGTAAAATAAGAGATAATAGGCATAAGTATTGTGACATAACGTGAAATAACAACCCATAATGCAATAAATATTGATATAAAAGCATGATGCAAAATGGACGTATCAACAACCAAATATTTATCCTTACTATTTTTGTGTGTTCACATAATTAAGCTACTGTAGTAATCATGTTTTATAGATTTTGTTTCAATAAAGTGCCAAGTAAGACCTTTGGGATAGCTTACGGTGATAGTTGATTTGATCTTGCTGAAAAACAGAAACTTTTGCGCTCATTGCCAGAATTTTAAAAAATCATAGGAGAGTGCTTTTGATCTGAATTTTTCACAAGATTGATATACAAATTTCCTAGGTTGTCCTAAACTTTCAGAATTTTTGGAGTGTCAGAAGTATGGTTGTTATTCAGATCATTACAGACTGTTTTGTTTCTGGCAGATTCTGTTTTTAATGCATAGTTTGCTTGTTTTCTAGTTTCTATGGTTTATATTGCTCAATATAAATTGTAGAAATGATATGGTACAGTAGGCATTGTGTGAGAACAATTTTGAATCTTGTCTTGACAGTACCAAAGTGAATGATTTGCTCTTCATTATACTAACTCATCTCACAAAGTTCCGTTAAGTTTTGTGTGATTGAAGTTTTCAAGTTTTGGGTGAGATATCGATATGAGGAGAATAACGAGTGGAAAGACCCTAAGCTTGGGGATGCCCAAGGCACCCCAAGGTAATATTCAAGGAAGACTCAAGCGCCTAAGCTTGGGATGCCCCGGAAGGCATCCCCTCTTTCGTATTCAAAACCATCGGTATACCTTACTCGGAGATATATCTTTATTCGTCACATGATATGTGTTTTGCTTGGAGCGTATTTTCATTTTACTTGCTGTTTGAATAAATCATTGGATCTGAAATCTTTAATGAGAGTGAGTCCTACGATGGTAGTTAATTATTTGACTACTCATTGTCCTTCACTTATATCTTTTTGGAGTAGTTTGTCATTTACTCACGTGCTTCACTTATATCCTATAAGTAAATGGTTGAATGAACTGAATATCATAAATATAAATTTATATATGATTCATATGCTTATACCATGGGGAGTAATGACTTCACATCTAAGAAGTAGAGGTGGTAAAATTACTGAAAGTTAGAAAAAATAGTATTGGTCACTTGAACAATTCATGAAAGAATATTGAAGGAAGAGAGATTTCACATATAAATATGCTATCTTGGACATCTTTTGTAATTGTGAGCACTCATTAAAATATGACATGCTAAAAAGTTGATATTAGACAAGGAAGACAACATAATGGGTTATGTTTTCTTATATCCAAATAGAAGTTATATTGTCATGGATCCTACAACATGTCGAGCTTGCTTTTTCTTCTCATGCTAGCCAAATTCTTTGCACCAAGTAGAGATACTACTTGTGCTTCCAAACATCCCTTAAACCCAGTTTTTCCATGAGAGTCCATCATACCTACCTATGGATTGAGTCAGATCCTTCAAGTAAGTTGTCATCGGTGCAAGCAATACAAATTGCTCTCTAAATATGTATGATCTATTAGTGTGAAGAAAATAAGCTTTATACGAACTTGTGATATGGAAGAAATAAAAGCAACGGACTGCATAATAAAGGTCTTTATCACAAGCGGCAATATAAAGTGCCATTCTTTTGCATTAAGATTTTATGCATCCAACCATAAAAGCGCATGACAACCTCTGCTTTCCTCTACGAAGGACCTATCTTTTACTTTTATATTCTACCCTTATACAAGAGTCATGGTGATCATCACCTTTCCTTTTTACACTTTTTTCTTTGGCAAGCACTATGTGTTGGAGAGATCCGGATTTAAGCAAGCCTTAACTAGTTCTGTGGCAAGCTATGATAGACATAGTTTTACCTATATATATATATATATATATATATATCCAGTCGGATGTATGTTTTCATAAAGTATTATTGTTGACATTACCCTTGAGGTAAAAGGTTGGGAGGCGAAACTACAGGCCCCTATCTTTCTCTGTGTCCAACTAAAACTTTGAACCCATAAATATCATGTGAGTGTTAGCAATTGTGAAAGATTAAATGATAGTTGAGTATGTGGAGTTTGTTAAATCAAAGCTCTTACATAGACCCTTCCTGAAAATAAAACGAATTGCAATTGTTTGATGACTAAGAGCATAGTTTGTTAGTTTTCAAGAAAGTTTATGATCTATACTTTAACATATGAATAGCTTGTTACTTGATCATGAGAAATTTTATGAGTTGAGCTACTGTTATGATATATAATGATGCTAGTAAAGGTGATTGAAATATCATTGATCAAATTTGTGCACTTGCTAGCATTAACACTTCATAAATTATTTCATTTATAATTTACCTACTCGATTAAGAAGTAATCATATTGTCATCTAATGTGATTAAGTTGAAGTTCATGTTTGCTGCTACTTTGTAGTATATGTTACAAATCTTTACTCCTATTGAAGATGTCAATTGGTGACAATGTCCTGTTCGCCTCTTTCTCCCTTCCTGATGTTTATACCTTTTGCTTGGTGGTTATGTGTGTCACCAAAGTTTGATAAAACAACATCAACCTGCATGTGCCACTAATGTATATTGGCAAATGCCTTTTGGTACTCTAATTTTTTTATCCCAATGTAACTTGTTACTCAGTTTGATACTTTTTGCAAGTCCTCCTTGTGATCTCATAGCAGAGCTACCTGATACATGGTTCGTTGGGTTCATGGTAGAAAATAAGGTTCTCCCATCAGACGGTTCACAAGACGAGCAGGAATTAAGCTTGGGATTGATACGTCTCCAACGTATCTATAATTTATGAAGTATTCATGCCATGTTTATAACATTTTTACATGATTTTGGTATGATTTGATTAGAACTAACCCGGACTGATGTTGTTTTCAGTAGAACTACCGTGGTGTTGTTTTTGTGCAGAAATAAAAGTTCTCGGAACACGCTGAAAATCAATGGAGAATATTTTTGGAAAATATAAAAATTACTGGAACGAAAAGCTACCAGAGGGGAGTCTCGAGGCCACCACAAGGGTGGAGGGCGCCCCCCTAGGGCGTGCCCCCCTATCTTGTGGACTCCCCATGGGCCCCATTGACTTGCCCCCAATGCCAAACACTCCTATAAATTGAGGAAACTCTAGAACGAAACCTAGATCAGGAGTTCCACCACCGTAAGCCGCTGTAGCCACGAGAAATCAATCTAGGCCCTCTCTGGCACCTTGCCGGAGGGGGCCATCATCACCGGAGGTCATGGGGAAGGATCTCAGAGGGGCCATCATCGCCATGAAGGCCAAGGACCAGAGGGAGAATGATGACCCACAAGTGTAGGGGATCTATCATAGTCCTTTCGATAAGTAAGAGCGTCGAACCCAACGAGGAGCAGAAGGAAATGATAAGCGGTTTTCAGTAAGGTTTTCTCTGCAAGCACTGAAATAGTAGGTGATAGATAGTTTTGTGATAAGATAAATAGCAACAAGCAAAAAGTAAATAAAGTAAATAAAGTGCAGCAAGGTGGCCCAATCCTTTATGTAGCAAAGGATAAGCTTGGACAAATTCTAATAATGAGGAAGGAGCTCCCGAGGACACATTGGGAATTATCGTCAAGCTAGTTTTCATCACGTTCATAAGATTCGCGTTCGGTACTTTGATAATTTGATATGTGGGTGGACCGGCACTTGGGTACTGCCCTAACATGGACAAGCGTCCCACTTATGATTAACCCCTATTGCAAGCATCCGCAACTACAAAAAGGAGTATTAAGGTAAACCTAACCACAACATTAAACATATGGGTTCATATCAACCCCTAATGAAGCAACGCATAAACTAGGGTTTAAGCTTCTATCACTCTAGCAACCCATCATCTACTTATTACTTCCCTATGCCTTCCTCTAGGCCCAAATAATGGTGAAGTGTCATGTAGTCGACGTTCACATAACACCACTAGAGGAAAGATAACATACATCTCATCAAAATATCGAACGAATACCAAATTCACATGACTACTAATAGCAAGACTTCACCCATGTCCTCAGGAACAAACGTAACTACTCACAAAGCATATTCATGTTCATAACCAGAGGAGTAATAATATGCATAAAGGATCTGAACATATGATCTTCCACCAAGTAAACCAAATAGCATCAACTACGAGGAGTAATCAACACTACTAGCAACCCACAGGTACCAATTTGTGGTTTTGATACAAGATTGGATACAAGAGATGAACTAGGGTTTGGAGATGAGATGGTGCTGGTGAAGATGTTGATGGAGATTGACCCCCTCTCGATGAGAGGATCGTTGGTGATGATTTCCCCCTCCCGGAGGGAAGTGTCCCCGGCAGAATAGCTTCGCCAGAGCCCTAGATTGATCCCGCCAAGGTTCCGCCTCGTGGCGGCGGAGTTCCGTCCCGTAAGCTTGCCCACGATTTTTTCCAGGGGAAAACCCTTCATATAGCAGAAGATGGACGCCGTAAGCCCACCAGGGGGCCCAGGAGATAGGGGGTCGCGCCCTAGGGGGGGCGCCCCCTGTCTCCTGGACAGGGTGTGGGCCCCTGGCCTATTTCTTTTGTCCAAAAAATCTTATTAAATCTAAAAAGTTGTTTCGTGGAGTCTCAGGTCTTTTGGAGTTGTGCAGAATAGGTTTCCAACGTTTGCTCCTTTTCCAGCCAGAATTCTAGCTGTCGGCATCCCCCATCTTCATGGTAAACCTTGTAAAATAAGAGAGAATAGCCATAAGTATTGAGATATAATGTGTAATAACAGCCCATAATGCAATAGATATTGATATAAAAGCATGATGCAAAATGGACGTATCGGAGAACTTCTCCCCATCCAGGGGGAGG
>NC_057798.1:116402837-116410742 GCF_018294505.1 Triticum aestivum | reverse complement strand
ATCATCGCCGTGGTGAAAGTCTTCATCAACATCAACATCACCATCCTCATCTCTTTTATGCGGTCCACTCTTCCGCACCCCGCTGTAATCACCTACTTGAACATGGTGCTTTATGGTACGTCTCCAACGTATCTATAATTTTTTATTGTTCATGCTATTATATTACCTGTTTTGGATGTTTATGGGCTTTACTCTACACTTGGAGCCTTCGCCGGCGCTCCGCCGGAGAGGGAATCGACCACGGAGAGCCTCTACATCATCTCCAAGGCCTCTCCGATGAGTTGTGAGTAGTTTACCACAGACCTTTGGGTCCATAGTTATTAGCTAGATGACTTCTTCTCTCTCTTTGAGTCTCAATACAAAGTTCTCCTCGATCTTCTTGGAGATCTATTCGATGTAACTCTTTTTGCGGTGTGTTTGTCGAGATCCAATGAATTGTGGGTTTATGATCAAGTTTATCTATGAGAAATATTTGAATCTCCTCTGAATTCTTTTATGTGTGATTAAGTTATCTTTCCAAGTCTCTTCGAATTATCAGTTTGGTTTGGCCTACTAGATTGTTCTTTCTTGCAATGGGAGAAGTGCTTAGCTTTGGGTTCAATCTTGCAGTGTCCTATCCCAGTGACAGCAGGGGCAACAAGGCACGTATTGTATTGTTGTCATCGATGATAAAAAGATGGGATTTATATCATATTGCTTGAGTTTATCCCTTTACATCATGTCATCTTTCTTAATGCGTTACTCTGTTCTTATGAACTTAATACTCTAGATGCAGGCAGGAGTCGGTCGATGTGTGGAGTAATAGTAGTAGATGCAGACAGGAGTCGGTCTACTTTTCACAGACGTGATGCCTATATACATGATCATGCCTAGATAATCTCATAACTATGCACTTTTCTATCAATTGCTCGACAGTAATTTGTTCACCCACCGTAATACTTATGCTATCTTGAGAGAAGCCACTAGTGAAACCTATGGCCCCTGGGTCTATCTTTTATCATATAAGTTTTCAATCTACTTTTATTTGCATCTTTTACTTTCCAATCTATATCATAAAAATACAAAAAAATATTTATCTTATCATATTATCTCTATCAGATCTCACTTTCGCAAGTGGCCGTGAAGGGATTGACAACCCCTTTATTGCGTTGGTTGCGAGGTTCTTGTTTGTTTGTGTAAGTGCGTGGGACTTCTGAGGAGCCTCCTACTGGGTTGATACCTTGGTTCTCAAAAACTGAGGGAAGTACTTACACTATTTTGCCGCATCACCCTTTCCTCTTCAAGGAAAACCAACGCAAACTCAAGACGTAGCACTTTATGCCACATATTATGATCCAATGATGTGTTGCCATTCTATGATGTTTTGAGTAGATTTCCTCTGTCTTTGGGTTGATTGGTGATCTAGATTGGTTTGAGTTGTATGTTTTAATTTGGTGTTGTCCTATGGTGCCTTCCGTGTCGCACACACATGAGGAATTCCCGATGTAGGGTGTTGCAATACGTTCATGATTCACTTATAGTGGGTTGCTTGAGTGACAGAAGCATAAACCTGAGTAAGGGGGTTGTTGCGTATGTGATAAAGGGGACTTGATACTTTAATGCTATGGTTGGGTTTTACCTTAATGATCTTTAGTAGTTGCGGATGTTTGCTAGAGTTCCAATCATAAGTGCATATTATCCAGGAAGAGAAAATATGTTAGCTTATGCCTCTCCCTCATATGAACTTGCAATAATGATTACCGATCTTGTTACTAATTGCCTAAGACAATTCTGCACACCGATCCATCATTATTCCACACTCTTTATTTACAATATTTAGTAATTTATTCTAACTTTATATTAACATCACCTACTTTTATATTTTAGTTCTCCGATTTCATGCATAGTTATCTTTGTTATACCCACAACGTAGTTTTATTTCTCGTTTCTAGTTGGAAGCAAACGTTCGGTGTACATAGAGTTGTATCGATGGCAGATAGGACTTGAGAGAATATTGATCTTATCTTTAGCTCCTTGTGGGTTCGACACTCCATACTTATCACTTCCACCTTTGGAAATTGCTACGATGATTCCTTGCACTTGGGGATTATCAAGCGCCACAACGCTCTGCGCAAGGTGGTGTTTGCGAGGAGCCAGACGACGCCAACCTGGGTGCTCACGGAGGCTTGGACCCTCGACCATCCCAAGACCATCATCGAGTCGGACGCCTGTCCGTGGCTCAAAACCCAATTCCTCCATATGGGGGCTAACAAAGACCAAGTGTGCCTCCGCCTCCAAGCCTCGGATGCTGCGGTTCAGCGTCTTCGTCGCAGTGGCCAGGTGGGGATGTTGCGACGCCTGGCAGGCCTTCCGCCACTAGCGTGATGACAACGACGACTTCGACTGTGACGTAGACAATGATGGATGTGCCAGTGACCTTCAAGGCAATGCCTACGAGGTCATCGTCCGATACTTGGCCTAGTTCTTAGTTTATTTTAGTTTAAGGTTAGGTCGAACTTGCTTAAATTGTGTTAGTTTAGCTTAAAATCCATCCGTGCTTGTGTTCGGTTTGTTTGAAATGGGTGAGATATTTGATGGCTACGGTTGGCTTCCGCCCGGCTCGTTGTCCACGGACTTGGAGTTACCCTAAATCTGACCCCAAAAATCCGATATAGGTAGTTCCAAACAAGTTGTAGGGTAGGCTAGAGCTAAAATTTATAAGATTTTGAAACAAACTCATGATTCTGGCATGTGGATAGCTAACTTCCACGCTCCCCTGTCTATGGCTAGTTCCTTGGTGATACTCCAATACTTTGGACTTCTCTTTACAGACTCCTGCCATGTCAAGTTTGTCCTACCCCGACCTCTCTTGACATTATCAGCGCGCTTTAGCCCTCTGTTATGCTTTGGAGATTCTAGAGGCCTTGTTGTATATATCCAAACCATCTCGAACGATGTTGGACAAACTTCTCTTCAATTGATACTACTCCAACTCTCTCACGTATATCATCAATTTGGACTCGATCCATTCTTTTGTGGCCACACATCCAACTCAACATACGCATCTCCACTATAACTAATTGTTGAACATGTCGCCTTTCAGTCCATCTTCAAAATTCCGGTATGAGTATGTAATATAATATATTAATTAGGGAAAGACTAGCACTCGCCTAACTAATTATGTTGCACGCGATAGCCGTCTCCGCTACTATCTGATCAACTTTTGATCGGACGACCCACAACATCCCCTACCTATAGTCCAGCTTTGCGCATGGGCTTTGTTGCAACCCTTTCAAATGCAACACATGGTATGTTGCAGATCGACCAGGGCAAGGGACGGTAGCGGAAGTTGGATCCTGCAGGGACGATGTTGCAGGCCCTCATGGACAACCAAGATAGATCTCTGCAACGACGACGACGATCTTCGGCTCAGCCGTGATATCATCGGAGCTCTCCCCATCATGCTCTCTTTACGAATGCATTGACACCTCATTCAAGAAGCACTCATTGGACGACCTCGCTAAGGCAAGAACGAATTCTTCCTTGGCAACATCATAGGTGACATCAGCCTCGGGTTTGTGTGTCATGTCATGTTGCCAGACAGCTGCCCGCCATGGAGCGCCTCTTCGCGGATCACGTTGCCGGCGCTGGCAACTGCGAATTTTCACGGTAAGCTGCAGGTGCTTGACAACCTCAACCACCGCAACCTCGCTCGCCTGCTCGGCTATTGTGCTGCCAAACACGGTCGTCTCCTCGTCTACTAGTTCCTCGAGTGAGGCATCCTCGACACCTGGTTCCACGGTGACGCCACCACAGCTGGTGGCCTGCTACCGTAGCTTGCGCGCCCTCGCGTCATGTTGCAAAGGATGGGGTTGCAACAGAGGGAGTTTGTTGTGATGACAACATAGGTCACATTGCAATGGTAGAAAACGTTTTGATGGAGTGCAACTCGGCTCATGTTGCAAGCTGATGAGTGCAACAATAGCTATGCTACGAACGGCTGGGGCGCTGTCGAGAGGCTCACAAGGTAGAGAACGAACGACTATCATGTGTGCCGTCCAACGACTATGGAGGCGGCAAATTCGATCAAATCATTTCCCAACCAACGTGTAGCGTCGTCCATGATATAGGCCAACAATTGATCAACTATTGCATAAATTTTATTATGGTGAACACCAGTGAGCAAATTCCTGGCTCCGGCCGGGTTACCCCAATTGTAGTTGCAGAGTTTCATCTCACTTTCTATCAAACCGTCGGAAATTTGATAGCTTCTAAAGTAGTTTCAACAAGAGTAAATTTTGATGTGGACCAGTGGAACCTAAAAAAAATATAATAATATATTTTTACTATATATAACAATCATATACAAACATTCATATGACTATTATTTGCCCGCCAGATCTTCATCCAACTGTGAGGTTGGCAACCCTAATCACCGACCTCCACCATCCACGGCTGGCGGTGCTCCGAAGACTGCCTCCCCGCCTTCACCTCCACCTCCCCCCACCGTGGCATGCTAATCTATTTCTGCAGTGGCATGTTAATCCAACTGAATTACTCACATGAGCATGACTGCAATAAAGCCCCAAAAGGAAAGTGCTTCAAAATACTTCTGGGAGTTCATCATGATTCATCGGATTACCCCATCTGCAGTTGCAGAGTTTCATCTTACGTTCATCAGCCAGTCTGAATCTTGCTGATGGCACTTCTAAAGTAGTTTGAGCAACAGCAAATATTCTAGTGCAGGCAGAGCATCGCACAAGACCACTGAAACTTGACAAAAATAATAATATATTTTTACTATAGTTAAGCGATCATACAAACATTCATATGGCTATTCTACTACTTACTACAGATAAAACATGAGTATAACAGCAACATAGTTAAAAATTCTCTCTACTAGCTAACCCTGAACAAGGACGGGACCAGACACGGTCCAAAAGAAACCCATCCTATATGCACATGAGCTACAAGAAATTCTCATGGATCTGGATGCCAAGGTGGAGAGACTGCATCATGCTATTTCCTCTCTTCATCGCCAAAACTCACTCACTCACAGAGCGACCATGGGACCCGAATGCTTGCGCTGGCCCGTGAACAGCTTCGCCGAGAACAGGTCCTTGGTGAGCTTCCTGAGATCGAAGCCGCGGGGCTGCGCCGCGGCGGCGGGGTGGTGCTTGGGGTTGGGGCTCTTGAGGAGCTCCCGCAGGGTGTAGTTCTCCTGCTTCACCATGTCGATGGACGACGCCAGCTGCCTGATGACCTCCCTCTTCTCCTCGTCCTTCGCGGCGAGCTCCGCCTCGTGAGCCGCCTTGTTCTCCTCGATCACCTTCTGCAGCTCAGCATTCTGCTCGCTGAGCCTCTTGATCTCCGCGCGCATGAGCTCTGCTTCTTGGTCAGCCTGGTGCTTCTCTGCCTCTGCTTCGGCGTCAGACACCTTCTCATCATGCTCTTCTTCAGGGTCATCGACTTCAGACTCCGAGTCATAGGAGTCTGAGCACAGTGAGTTGGAGGAAGAGCTTCTTGTTGTCTTGCCATCCATGGAACCTGAAGACCAGCTCTTGGTTGCCTTGCCATCCATGGACCCCGGAGACCAGCTCTTGGTGCAGGGAGATGGATTGAACTTGGACCGGCATGTGCCGCTGCCATGCTTCAGCAGGTCATACTGCTCGGCAAGCGAGCGGTGCGTGCGGTACAGGTCGCCGAGCATGTCCACCAGGACGGGGCGCTTCTTGTAATACATTTCAGCACGTTGAGCGAACGAGTCCGCGTCTTGGTCGATCAGCTTGAGCATTTGCTTGGTCTTGTCATCCAGTTCTGCAACCAAAGGGAAGGAAGATAACAATTAGTGAAGGGGCAAATTAAATCCAGTAGGAAAGTTATCCATGCTATAAAAACAAGATCTGAAGTACAGAATCCCTATAAAAAAATCTGAAGTACAGAATTACCAGGCCATTATGGATCTATGCATCACAAGATTGCATATGTCACCGCAAATTTGATGCAAAGTGCTAGAGTAATATTGTGAACTTGTAATGATTTGCTTATCATTCTTCAGAGTTAAATATGTAATAAATTTCTGTAACGATGCCGGCAGAGGCTGGAGGAGCAAATCTTCCATTATCAAAAAGAGATGTGAATTGGCCAAGATGAAATTGACCGTTGGTGAAACTCTAGATGGAAAGTAGCATGGCCGGAAGAAAGGTGGACAGTTCTGTAAGAGAGATGGTTGGATGCAGAGGTCATATCAGTCCATGGAGTAACCACAACAAGTCAGCAACAAGATCCATATTCAATCCGTCAATGGAGTAACCACACGGTAATAACAACATCCACTGGGGAGTGCTGGGTGGGGAGGGAGCGAGAGGCAAACCTGAAAGGGTGCTGCCTAGCCATGGGGACGTCCTGGCGAGGTTGTGGCTGTCGAACCACCATGCCTGCTGAAGCTCCTTGTGCACCATCTCTTCTTCTTCTTACCTAGAAGAATCACAGAAATAAGCACAAACAGCCAAGGGGATAGACAAAACAAATAGATTCTGTGAGTAACACACTAACTGTTTTACAAGCACACGAGACAACAAGCCAACAAAAGAGAAGATTTGGAACCATGAAGAAAGTTCAGGAGCATTGAAAACGCAAGGCGTTGGCAAAGGGAATACGGTAACGGAATACCGAGAATCGAACCAACCAAACCGAAGTAGCAAGCTGAAGTAGAGCAGAGAAGAGGCAAGGCAAAATACGCATGACTCCACGAGTGCAGGAGATTCAATCTGGAACAACCGAGCTCTTCGAACACACAAATCCAGTAGACCTCGCGCTATCGTCAGATCCGAACAGATTTAAAACGACGCGGTGCAAATCCAAACTAATCCAGTCTACGGCGAACAGAACAGAGCCCGAAAAATCGGAGCTCCAACGGCTTACACGGCTCCGAACGACTCCCGTCGGGGACGGCAGCGGCTGCCTCCTCCACGCAACAAGAAACGGCAGAAAAAGAAAAGGCAATGAACAACCGCCGCGCGCCACGGGCAGATCAATCCAGTATCCGCGCCGCGCGAACACAAACGAATCTGGCAGAGATTACCGCACCTGTGTGGAGTGGAGTTGCCGGCGGCCGCTCTCGCTCTCTACGGTGCCGTGGCGCGGAGGGGGGCGGAGTTTCCCGTTGCCTCGCTCCACCGGACCGGACCGCTTCTTTGTCTAGTCGTACAAGGGCGCAGCTTTCAGGATTGGGACGAGGGGGAAGGGGACAAAGCTCTGCGCCGGCGCACGCCCGCTCGCCTCTCGATCTCCAGGAAAATATTTCAAACCCTGCCGCTCCACGAACGAGACTCTTCTTGCGGGGAGGCCCTCCGTGAACGCCCTATTTATCGGTGTGCATTACGGGGCACCCGGTTGCTGCTTTCCTTTCCGGTTTCTCTTGGCCCCGGATTGGCGTTCCGGTTGGCTGGCGTGGCGAGCGTGAATCGTGATCTTCCCGGGCTTGCCTTGGCTCGGCTGGTTTCTGGCCCGCCGTGTGTGTACACAGCTCACAATTGCAGGGGTGCACGATAAGGATTAAATTAATTTGCGTGCTCGGAATTGGAAGGATACGCGGTGGTTTTGTCCCGAATTAATGTGGAAATATTGGTAGGCAATAATTTTCTGCCTGTTATGTTAACGTGCATGCAACAGTTGGAAATATGCCAAAGAAATATGGGAAGCGGTTTAATTCGACCAATTGATTTCTCGCTCCAGTCAACCGCACCTCCCGTGCATGAATGACATGTGTCCTCTGTGGCGCCCACGGCTCATCCATGTCGTTCTTATCTCTCGCCGAAGTCCCTTGTCCATACGGCTCCTTTAGAGCGCAACTTCCCTTTCCCATCTCTCTTGTTAGTTTGCGAGGGGGCTACAATGGCCAACGGCCACTGCTCCTAAGCTTGA
>NC_057798.1:116401202-116402470 GCF_018294505.1 Triticum aestivum | reverse complement strand
AATATGGGTACACGGTTATTTTCTCCAAGTTAACGTGCATGCGATATTTGTAAATATACAAAGAAATACTATGTAATGTCAATATGGACTGTGCGCATACTAAACCCGGGCATTCCTCGGGGTGGGCCTGGCCTGTCAAAGCCTGACTTGCAAAATCAAGACCCGAGCCTGACGCGAAGGGACTAAAAAGATCAATTTTGGGTCGGACCTTCGTGTAAACTGCCTACTTTTCCAAGCCCGAGCCCGACCCGAAGGGACTAAAAAGATCAATCTTGGGTTGGGCCTTCGTGTAAACTGCCTAATTTTCCAAGCCCGAGCCCAGGATTTCTCTTCGCCCCGGATTGGCGTTCTAGTTGGCTGGCGAGCGTGATCTTCCTGGGCTTGGCTGGTTTCTGGCCCACGATAAGGATTAATTCACGTGCTCGAAATTGGAAGTATGCACGGTGGTTTTGTAAAATTAATGTGGAAATATTGGTAGGCAATGATTTCTGCCTATTATATTAACGTGCATGCAATAATTGAAATATGCCAAAGAAGTATGGAAAACGGTTTAATTCAACCGATTGATTTCTCGCTCCTGTCAACCACACCTCCCATGCATGCATGGCATGTGTCCTCTGTGGTGCCCACGGCTCTCCCCTTCCATCCTTATCTCTCGGCGAAGTCCCTCGTCCATACGACTCCTTTTGGAAAGCGCAACTTCCCTTTACCATCTCTCTCGTTCGTCTGCGAGGGGCTACTGTGGCCAGCGCCCACTGCTCCAAAGCTTGAATGTCCCTATGCAAGAGGGGGTGTCTGACCACCGCTGCTGCAAACCAGAGTTGGGGGGTGGGGGGTATTTTCTCCCAATTAACGTGCATGCGATATTTATAAATATACGAAGAAACACTATGTAATCTCAATATGGACTATGCGCATACTAAACCTGGGCATTCCTCGGGCCGGGCATGTCAAAGCCTGACTTGCAAAGTCAAGGCCTTAGCCCGGTCGAAAAAACATATATGTAGGCCCTAGCCCAGCCCGAAGGGACTAAAAAGATCAATTTTGGGGTTGGGCCTCCGTGTAAACTGCCTAATTTACCAAGCCCGAGCCCGGCCCGGCAAACACAACGGGATGAATTGTCAGGCCCGAGCCCGACCCTACCCGAGCTCAAAGGGACTAAAAAGATCAATTTTGGGCCGCGCCTCCATGTAAACTGCCTAATTTCCCAAGCCCGAGCCCGACCCGACATGCACAACGGGATGAATTGTCAGGACCGAGCCCGACCC